>NC_134487.1:111910905-111925905 GCF_040206685.1 Ascaphus truei
TATTAATATTGATGTATGAATCGTGTATTCAGTAATGGTCCACCAGGAGCCAGTTGCTAAGTTTAGAGAAGCTGCCATTGACTTTGCAGCAAAACATTGCATTTGGGTGTGTTACTTGATGTAATCATTGCATGTGCATATTATTCACATGCAATTAAAAAAACACCTATTTAACTGCAAACATCTTTCTTATACATACATATATATATACATACACACAATATACATATAGTACAATATACACTTTATATATATATATATATATATATATATATATATATATATATATATATATATTTATGAGATATATATATATATATATATATATATATATTTATGAGATATATATATATTTATGAGATATATATATATATTTATGATATATATATATATATATATATATATATATATATTTATGAGATATATATATATATTTATGAGATATATATATATATAGATATATATATAGATATATAGATATATATATAGATATATAGATATATATATATATAGATATATATATATAGATATATATATATATCTATATATATATATATTATATATAGATATAGATACGCACGTATTTAAACTCATGCAGACAGGGAGTTAACCAGACTTTCAAATACACACAGAAATGTATGCGGGAAAGAAACATTTCATTTTGCAGGTGTGTGTATTTACTGATATGGCTGTCTAAGCACTATTTTCACACAGTGCTCTTTGTTATTTTTCAAGAAAACTCAATGTTACTGAATTAAAAGTGTAGGAATGTTTTCAGAAACGAGATAAAAAAAAGGATACATGTTTGTCCCACAAGCGGCTATCAGAAACCACAAATGTTCAACCAATTAAAACTACAGATCCAATTGGCATTTGAAATAAGGAGTAAAAGTTTATACTTTTGTTGACCTTGAAAAGGAAACACAGCAATTTGTTAGCCATTGAGCAGTTTCATTTTTATGAGCAAAGAACAGATACCTGCACACATCTTTTGTGCTAATCTGCAATGGCTGATGAATTCGTTAAAATTATGAATCCGCAATTAGGGTATAAATACATGGTATCAGAAGCGATTTTGTCAACTTGCGGACACAAAGCGAGCACACGCCAAATCTATGATTTGATTCGAGCAAAATATCCTTATTACCAAGACCGTGGGCATGCGCGCAATTTTAATTCCTCAGTAAGATTCACTTTATCAACTAATGACTGTTTTGAACGTGTGCAGGATAAGCTAGAAGACAAGTATGGTTTCTGGAAGATTGCCAAGGAAAAACATTTCACCGTGAAAGAGGGCACACATATTGTGCTTAAAGGCATATTTATTCCTAATGCCAATAGCAATGGATCCGCTACTACTGTTCCGTGTGAATCGATACCTGCTGCAATATCTGCACCCTCCATTCCTGAAACCCACATTGTACAAGAACAAAACTACTATGATTATGTAGCAAGCCTTTCAGCTGAAAATGCATTGGAATGGGTACCCGAAGAAATGAACCTACCTCCGGACCAATTGTTTGAAGAAAGCAGTGGCGATTCCTATGAGCGCTTCATGGAGGAGATGTGTTTCATACTGGATTCAGCGTTTGGGTCAAGCGTGGATGAAAATGCCTTGCATTTCTGGAGCGACCAGTTGCAGGCAGACGAAGAGTTAATTCTAGAAGAATGGTAAATATAACAATCGTTATGCGTTGACTCTGCGTTTAAATTTTTTTTTTTTTTGTAACCACCATTTTCACTTTCAATGCGTGGATACAGCTTAACATTGCAGACTGCATAACATGTAGCGATCAAAAAGAAATTGTTTCCTAATACAATATAGTAGAACCTGAAAGAGTAGTACACATTGCTGACGGAATAAATATACGTACTTTCCTATCCCTTTAAACATATTAGCAACATTTTACCATAACTCTAACACATACCTGTTTTGTTATCATGCACCATCTACAACATTTAAAACCGGGTCCACCACGTATGACGTGGGACCCTTGTCATGGGCCAAGGCGTCCTTAAAAAGGATTACGGATGTAAGTCCCGCCCCCAAGCGATGTGCGCGCCTCAAAGCCTATTGGCTGTCATGTTTTGTTATAGTAACGGTAACTGCAGTGTGTCATGCGTGCGGCTCAGTGTTTGTAGGCGTCAACTGGGCGTTAGCCGAATGTTAATTGAGTGGGAGGAGTGTTAGCGTGCGTTTCACGCTGGCTTAACATGACGTCACACGTATTGCATTTGCGCATTTTGTTATCGGCCGTGCTTTCTGTCCAAACACGTCTGTTTAAAAAGAATACAGATGTACTCGTTCAGAACGAATGTAGTTTCGTCTTCATTGTAGTTGAAATAAAGATTTTATGTTTACTGGTATTTTCAACATGTATTGTACGCACAACGTACGCATTGTTTTGCGCATGCGCTAACAGTTAGTCAACCCAAGCGTGAAGTGCGTGCGCACACTAAGATGTGTGCTCACATTTTAGTATACAGCCAACGTTCACTTCATATACATAGTTATGCCTGCTACAAATTTAAAGAAACATTACATACTGATGTACACTTGTACTTCTAACATATAAGTGAGTGACGTGTGTATGTACACAATCATATAGAGCTGTGTAACGCGTTGTCACGGATACATATATAGTAAGGTGCCATCTTTGACCATCATGTGTTTGCTGTATTTCAGAGATGTCGGGGAAGATACAATCGGATCAATGTATGATTTCAGAAGAGTCTACCTTTATATGAGATGATTGTGAGGAGGAGCCACCGACTACTATACTACATATGGAACTAATTTTATATTGCTTGCAGCGCTTATTAACAAACAATTAAAAATGTGATACCCTTATGCCTATATTGCATAAGCACTTAATTAACATAATGATGTTGCAAAAGAGTGCCTCATGAATTTTTATTGAGTGTTCTTTAATTACTACTAGCATTTTATGGCATGACGTGTTTTATATATAACAACCATTCCCATTCTGCTAACACATTTGTGTATTCTATTGTGTAATGGAACGTATGACTGTCGAAACTATGTAACAATAATAATAATTATAATATGAGCATGTTCATGTATAGCGCTGCTAGTTGTACGCAGCGCTTTACAGACACATTTTTCAGGCTGAGGTCCCTGGCCCGTGGAACTTACAATTATTTTTTTGCCGCCTGAGTCACAGGGAGATAAAGTGCCTTGCCCAAGGTCACAAGGAGCCGACACCGGGAATTGAACCAGACTCCCCTGCTTCAAACTCTGTGCCAGTGTGTGTCTTTACTCACTGAGCCACTTCTCCCAATGTAAAGGACACTTACAACCAACTAGCCATTTATTGTTAAAAATCTCTTGTTACATGGGTATGTTGATAAAATGGTTTGGGACTGTAGCAAATAATGTTATTGGCCAGATGTTGTGGTCCCCTACAATGCATGATGTTCTGAATATGACATCAACATCATGTAATGAAGTACGTTTCTGTGTATATTTCATTAACCTAACTAACTATAGTTTACTGTGTTTATTAAACGTTCTAAAAATAAATAGTATAGTCAATATGATGATATAAGCTACCATAATAAAGCTGCTGTTATCATTTGTCGGTGTTATACATGGATCCTACACAAATTGATACAGACACAAACAGTTGTCTTAAAAAGTGTGTCTATGCTAATGTGCACGTGATTGCCGTTACAATTGTGAGAATACTTGATAATTATCATCATGATAATGATGAAGTGACGTGATTGACATTCCAAAAATATTACCAACATTGTCATATTGGTAAATTAGAAATGCTAAATGACAGTAACATTTGCAACAAAATTGTGTTTTCTGTTCACAGTTTTACACTTGGTACATGTAGGACACATCCACACACGTGTGACTTATACATACACATGTCACAAATTTAAATTAATGTTGACTATTAATTCCTAGCATTAATAAACACCTACATTGCTAAATATAAGATGTAGTACGCATTGTTGTGATTACAGGCATTCATGCATGGAGTGTTATGATCAGTCAATTTCATCCGTGATGAATGATCTCCCGTAAGTAAACAAATAAGTACAGTTATCCCCTTTTCTCCAAACACCTCTATATTACATTAATGGAATTTATAAAGAAACATACATAAAATGTGATGAAATGGGAGTAATCATTTTCTAATACAATGCACATGAAACCTCAAGAGTAGCTAAATGCATATACATGATACAGAAAGTACATGTATGTTACATTTGTGTTTAAACCAATATGTTGGGTTTTTACTTCAAATAATTATAGGAAGATTGAGGTAGGCACATCTTATGAGAGATGTCAGCAAATATACATACCATGATCAGTCATACTGGAGATATACCTATAATGCAAAGGAACAATATATAAATTGCAAACATTGACATGCCATCTTCAGTACCGTAAACAACACAGCAAAGTGTGTATTTGGTGTTAAATGTGCAACACCATGTATATTTAATGACATTCAAAATGTAAATGAGCCTGGTGTACACATCATATGGATGTACATGTTACACTGCACCAATAACATTGTATGTAAGCATACTAGAAGCATGAATGAGTATGGGCATAATATGTGTATTGTGTTAGCATAAGGAACAACACAATGCTAAAATATTAGTGCTTTGTTACCCCAGTTGTATTCACATACACACAACTAAAGTACAATTGAAGAGGGATTATATAACCTGTGCAACAATAACATACCGGTGCCACATCCCTTTGTGCACACAGCAGAGAAAAGAAAGGTGTGCAACCCATATTCATCTGTGTCCTACCAGAAGGGTATATAAAAAAACATTATTGTTAAGATAACATAATTTAACTATAAAAGTAGAACTTGGAACATATATGTTTTTACTTACAAGAAAAAAATGAATTGATGAGATTCTGGCGTGTCTGGCCACCACTGGCTGTTTGTTCATTTTCAGCAGCTACATGGGTGGGATGCTCGTCTACCAAAGGCTCAGCTAGGTCTGATTGTACATTGTGCCTGAGTGCAACATTGTGCAAAATGCAACAGGCAAGGATAATATCAGACACTTTTTGAGGCTTGTATAGAAGAGCCCCACCAGTTCTGTCCAGACACCTAAATCTGGTCTTGAGTAGGCCAAATGTCCTCTCTATAACAGATCTTGTAGATATATGGGCTGCATTGTACCTCTCCTCTGCTTCAGTTTGAGGGTTTAGCACCGGAGTCAAGAGCCACGGCCTAATTCCGTATCCTGAGTCACCTATAATGAATGGAGCACACATAAGCTGACATTAGTGATCAAATGGTACAATGCCAACATTCCTAAATAAAAATGTGTTTTGTGTTAGAACATCTAAATCTGTACTCACCCAGCAGCCAACCATGTTCAAAATGTCCCTCTTCGAACGCATGGAAGACTGAAGAGTTCCTCAGGATAGAGGAATCGTGACTGGAACCAGGGAATTTGGGTACCACATGCATTATCCTCATCGTCGCATCACATACCACCTGTACATTGAGTGAATGGTAGTGCTTACGATTGCGGTACACATGCTCACTCTGACTAGGTGCAATCAAAGCAACATGTGTGCAATCGATTGCACCCAGCACACATGGTATCCCTGCTATATTATAAAAGCCAGTCCTGACTTCCAGCCACTCTGTCGCCTCTGTAGGAAAATGAATATAATTCCTAGCGCGTCTATTGAGTGCATAGAGAAACTGGGTAAAGGCCCGCGAGAATGTAGATTGCGAGACCCCGCCCACTATGCCCACAGTTGTCTGGTATGACGCGGAAGCAAGATAATGTAATGAGCACAGCATTTTAACAAGCCCAGGGACTGCACGACCTCTGGCTGTGAAAAAATCTAAATCTCCCCTTATCTCCTCATAAAGAGATAAGATTGCTGCTGAACTCAAACGATAGCGACTTACAATCTCCTCCTCACTCATCCCATCTAACAGGGTTCTCTCCCTGTACACACGCGGACGAGGCACAACTTGTCTCCTCTGTCTTCTCCTCTGATCTCCTGTCCCTCTACCTGTCCCTCGGCCTGTCCCTCTCCCTGTCCCTGTCGTATCCGCGTGACTGTCCCTGTCACTGTCCCTCGGTCTGTCCCTCCCTTGCCCTACTGCTGCGGCCAAGTTTATTCGAGCATTTGCCCGTTCTTGGCCGCAGCAGTAGCCTGGCGCGCGCCCGAGGGTGACGGGCGCGCGCCGAAGCAGCGGAAGAGCGCCCTCCGATCGGGGCGCTCTCCCTACCGCTGCCGGGTCCCCCGGAACCCCCTGCCGCCGTCCCGCGATCACGGGACACCAGGGCTCCCTCGGGGAGCCCTGGACGCGCGTGCAGGGGGCGCAGGCTCCCGAAGACGCGTGACCGCGCGTCATGCACGCCGAGGGGCGGCCACTAGCAAGCCGGGAAATCTCCCGGCTTGCGGTACCGGCCACACTTTAATAAAGTGTGTCGGTAGTGTATATCATTCTCTTGATCATCAAGCATGTCATAGAAAAGAATGTTCCTCCGTCTCCTAAACAATCGCAACATTTTGAAATGAGTAGCTGTGAATGAGCAGGTAATGGGCGTCCTTTAAATAGGTATGTGATGATGTCAGGTGACATAGTAAAATGCAAGGTGTTACATTAACATAATAAAGTACTTCTGTGGCAAGCTGTGTGCAGTTGTTCTTAGAAGTATTTGTTGTGTGTATTCTGCAGGGAATGATGATATTTGCCAATGATGTGACGTGAAGCTTTGTACAAAGATTGCTTGAAAATAAATAGTGTAATGTGCAATGCATGTAACACTTGTGAACGCAACAGTCAGTCATGTAATTAGACAAAAAGGCTGAGATTGACGTGGGAAAAGTTTGCTGTAACATGTGTAATTAGCCATGTTATTGTCACATGTTGACAACAATGAATAGTCGTGTGCATATGCATGCATTTCTGTAATGAGGATAGTTGCTATAGAATGAGTTTACAAGGTGACCCAATGATGAATTACTGTACATGTGTGTATAAGTTAGGTTGAAGTGCTTGTAATGCTACGGTTACAATGTAAACATGCAATGTGATTGAGCGTCCAATAAGTGACGTCATGAAAATAGGGAGGACCCAAAACTAGATGTAAACATGAGAAGACAGATGTACATGAACGTTTAAAGATGTGTGACACATTACAAGCATTGTGTAATGTAAAGGAACATGAATATACGGTGTATGTGTGACATGTGTAACATCATGTAAATAATTGTCGCTCAGTTCAGTAAAATGTGTGATATGATGTGAGGTTCTCCTTTAAGAGTTGAGTATAGTATTTTCCCTTGACACATCATCACATGATGAGTAATGTGACCCGCAAATGCTGAAAACATGTAAAAGTACAATGTTATGCAAATAATACACGTCAGCTGTGACACAATGCAGGGAATGCCCCCACACTGTAATGCAAATCCCCTTTGTATTGTGAGCAATGAAACGTAAACAGTACTATACTGTTATACGTCCCCGCTCCATTGACTCCATTGATATACATAAGATTTTTTTTTTCTAAGTGCCGTTCCGGCAGCCTTAGCGATCGTTCTCCCCTCCAAACTGCCAACTTTAGTTGGCGGGAGAAATTGGCCATAACATCTCAATTTCGTAGTGCCGATCAGCCCCGATAAGCTGATTTTGTTTCTTGAATCCAGCCGATTTAAAAAAGTGGCGATCAGTGGCGAAAACAGGCTTATCGACAGCCGACTGGCCATAACAAAATTATCGGCTCCGAAACCTGCCGAAATCAAGCACTTATCGGCGCTTACTGAATCTCAAACCCAATTTTGGCTATAAAATGCCGAAAAATACCTTATCAACGCTTACTGCATGAGGCCCTTAATGTCTGCCTTCCCCATCAATGCTCCCTGTCCCATCTGCCCCATCAGCGCCGCCGCCTGGTCGAAAGTGGCGTAGCTCACAGAGCATAATTCCCTATCTATCGCATCGTTGACTGACGACCCTTTCGGGTAGGATAGATGTTGAATCAGCCTGAACTCCCCTTCCTCCTTCTTGGGGACTAACCCCAATGGTGACACCCTCAGGTTGCTAAGGGGAGGCGACCCGAAAGGGCCTGCCATACTGCCCAACTCAATCTCTTTTCTGATTTTTTCCCTTGCTACCGCCCCATTCAGCCTGACTGATTTTAAGTTCTTCTCGCCGGCCTCTTTATCCCCTAAACCCGCCTGCTTATGGAAAGGGATCCGGAAACCCACTCTGAACCCCTCCCGCAATAACCCGGCTGCCTTCTTATTGGGATATCTTTCCAGCCACGGCGCCATTGCCTCGGCCGAAATTGGCGTACGCGCTATCCTGGCCACCCTGCTGTCCTGCTCACCTAAACCCCTTATTGTCTCTTTTGAAGCATTTGACCTTGGGATGCTGGCCCCCACATCCAGCACAGATATGTTGGAATCGACAATTGTCGAATCTGCACTTTGCGTCGTTAAAGCCCCAACACACCTGCTTATTGGAAGCCCGACCCTTCCCCGCTGCGCGAGCCTGAAAACCCCCGCGCCAGGAGCCCCTGGGGCTGTAAGCCCCGCGAAAGGACGACCCCTCTCCCCCTGCCATGTGCTCCAAATATAGATTGACGTCTTTGCAATTCCAGGTTACCACTCCTTTATTAGCCGCCATACTCCGTCTAAAATCCTCGTCGTAACCCCACCAGCGCATACCCCCGTGCTTTTGAAATGCTCTCCTGATTGTGTCCTGGTACTTAAATAATGCGGAGCATAACTGTGGCTCCTTCTCGCCCGCTACGCCCGCCAATATCCCGAAAGCCTGTGACCAATTGGTAAAAGTGCGCGGGAACAACCGTTTTTCGACGTCCTCTTTCTTCGCCTCCCCTTTCTTGTCTGATTTAGCTACTGCCTCGTTATACCCCGGAAGTAGCGACAATATATCAACGTAATCTCCTGCCCAAATAGCTGCTTTTACCTCTGATGATAAATGTGACCCCAGTGATCGCGAAACTGCGGTGTACGAGTCTCCATACGCCGGGTCCGGCAATCGTTTAGCTGTTGCCCCAGTCCCAGCCTGTGTGGTTTCAGCCCCACTCCCCCCTTGGCCCGACAATATGTTTGTGGCGGAACCTGCTCCTACTACTCCAACCGCCGCCACCTGGCCCTTCCCTTGCTCCTGCGCGGGCCCTACTGTGGTTACTGCCGCTTCCTGGCTGACTGGCAGCGCTGTGCTATCTACGCCCCCCCTTGGGGCCTTCGCTCCCTCCAGCCACCAGCACAGGGCCCTGAGTTGCTGCTACTGACGCTGCCCCGGCCCCACTGATGCTCCCTTGCGCTTCGCTTGACTTGCCTAAGCCTGCTGCCAATAACGCCACCTGGACACCCTTTACTACTGCGTTTACCAATCTCGCCTCGGCATCGTTCGACCCCCCCGCGTCCGACAATGGCGGCGCTGGAGAACTGGCGATGCCTGGCGAGGTACCGACTTCCCTGTTTTCATCTGCCTTTTTGGGCTTACCCTGCGACGCCCTTGTCCCCGGCGGCGATGTGAACCGCCTGTCGGGACCCGCCCCCGGACGCGCTCTCTTCTTCCCTTCCTTTGATGATCTGACGGGACGGCTGGCACGCTTACGGGTCGAGGACAACGATCCAGCACCGTGAGGCGAGGTCGATCGTGTCCCGACAGCTCCTGCTTTTCCTGTAAAAGAAGACGAGATTGCCCCCCCCGAAGGTTTGTCAATTATTATTAGTAACCTCGCCTCCCTCTCCTAATTCCTTGAGACAACCCAAGCTCTGGCGGGTAAATAACTGGAGCCTGCCCCCCGTTGGTTGGTGCCGTCCACCACCCCGGCTCGCCTGCTGTTCAGACTGCAGCCGGACCATTTTTTTTTTTTTTAATATGTATATACACACGTGTGGCCGCCCACACCCAAGCAGTCCCTGCCAACAGGCTGCATCCCCCTTTTTTCGCAGGCTCCCCCCCGCCAGGCTGGCTTCCCTTATGGACGCTGACGTACCCTTCTGTAACATTGCTGCGTGTCGTGCTCCACCGGTAGGACCTCCTGAGGACCTTGCGTTCTCTCATGCCCGCTAGCCCCTGCTTCCCGTACCAGTGCTTCCAGCTGCCGTTGAAACCATCCCTTCTCGTGTTTATGTGCCTCCGCGAGAAGCTGCATGGTACTGGTCTCCAGACTTGTGATTTCATGTTTAGCCCTCTATTTTCATGTTAGGCTCCCTCCTAGTCTACTGTACAATATGGTTGGCCAACTGTACTGTATGTAATACTATCCATACTGTATTGTTTCAATACCTTACTGTTAGTTTTCTATACTGTACAGTAGATGTCTTTAACTTATTTTTCCAACAAAATAAAAAGAGTGGACGAGGCACGGGCATGGATCGAAAGTGGCGAGACTTTCCAGGATGTCATCTTTACTGACGAGACAACTGTAGCACTTGAGAGATTTGCCCGTTTTGGATTCTACAAAAAAGGATGCCTATCTCTGAAGCCGCGTCCCAAGCACCCAGTGAAGATGCATGTGTGGGGTGCCATCTCTAGACAAGGACCAGGATGCATCATTATCTTTGAGGGTAAAATAATGCACAAATACACATGCCGTGCCTGTGGCCTTGCCTCATGCACTGGACAGCAGTACCGTACAGTATTTTGCACCCTAATGTTACTGTACATTTTTCTTTTCTTGTTTCCAGGAATCATGAATAAAGCATTCTTCCAAGATCACATAGGGGGCTCAAAATAGCTCAAAACAGCCACAGCGTACGTGTTGCTTTTTTCCCCCTGCTAGCATTCTGAACCTTTCCGTTCGCTAGCTGATAGAAAAAAAAGCCGCATGTAACATTTGCATGGAGATTTGCTATCTCCATGCAAGACTGTTACAGGCGATCGTACACTAAATAAAAACATTTTAATAATAGTGTACATGAGCAGGGGGTCTCCCAAGCAGAACCGCATTGGTTTCAGGTCCGAGGACCCCCTACTTCAGGAGTTACAGGCCCCGTTATGGGGTGCCGGTATCTCCTGCAGTTTAAAGCTCCCGCGTCACGTGACCTGGTTATTTACATTCTGCAGGGGATACCGGCACCCCATAAAGGGGCCTGTATCTCCTGAAGTAGCGGGTCCTCGGACCTGAAACCAATGCGGTTCAGCTCAGGAGATCCCCTGCACATCTACACTAGTATTAAAACGCACATAACAATAAACAATAATTCATTACCGTAGCGGCTATCTGCTATGGTAATGAAGCAGCATTAATGTATTTTAAATAATAGTGTGCGGGAGCAGGGGGTCCCCTGAGCTGAACCGCATTGATTTCTGCCTCAGAGACCCCCTGCTTCCCGAGTTACAGGCCCCGGTATGGGGCATCGGGTGCCAGTGCCGCCGCCATCTTTATAGCGTCCAAGACGCGACGTGGGCTCTATAAAGATGGCGGCGACACTGGCATCCGATGCCCCAAACCGGAGCCTGTAACCCGGGAAGCAGGGGGTCTCTGAGGCAGAAATCAATGCGGTTCAGCTCAGGGGACCCCCTGCTCCCGCACACTATTAATAAAAATACATTAATGCAGCTTCATTACCATAGCGGATAGCCGCTAAGGCAATGAAGGGGTTAAGGCACATTATCATGTTTATTGGGGACAATTGCAACACACATCCCCCCCGCCCCCTAACACATACAGTACTGTAATGGGCAAAATTACTATTATCCACATATGGATAATAATGCATTTGCCCATTTTAAATACATATAAATTACAATAAATACAGTCAAAACATTTAACACTTACTGTACGTTTTACAGGCACCCACGATGAAGGCCGTCTTCATCCTCATCTTCATTCTGCCCATGCCCCTCCGGTGCTGCAAAATATGCACAACAATCACAATAGCCAATGTAATATCCCCTAACCCCTTAATCACCATAGCGGTTATTAACCGCTACAGTCATTAAGGGGTTAACCAACCCTTGCCCACCAATCGAGAGGCCTACATACCCTCCCACTCTAACCCCACCCCGTGAGGCCTAACCACCCTCATCCACTACCCACAAGGGAGGCCTACCAACATACCCTTGGGGCCAATACACCCCCCCCCCCCCCAACACATTCAGTACAATAATGTGCAAAATAACTATTATCCAGATATGGATAATATATTATTTGCCCATTATGAAACACATGAAACATGCATAAATCAAAACATGAATTTTTAATCTTAAAATCACCACAGTGCATGTTACAATAAATCCAGCATCTATTGCAAATATAAGCCAACAAATCAGCAGCTCCACAAATGTATATGAAATGTCACACAATTGCATCCCCATCTCTGATTGGCTCTTGTAGACCATGTGACAGAGGCTTGGGGGAGAACGGATGTGACATCTTTGAAAGCCTGTCACATGGTACTAGAGCCAATCAGAGTTGGGATGTATTCCCCACGCTCTGATTGGCTACCGTACCATGTGAGACCGGCCATGTTTCTTTTAATGATGTCATCTTAAAGGCAGTTGAAGCAAAGCCATTCTGATTGGCTATGCTTTCATTGCTATGCTTTCATTGCCTTTAAATGACGTCATCATTTTTTTTTTCATCGGCCAAATCACATGTTTTTCACGGCCCAATCAGGACCGTGGGAAACATTTGACCAAAATGTGACGTCATAGGCCTATAAAAGCCTATGTCGCCTCATTTTGAAGCTAGTCGTCGAGGAGGGAACATCTCCCCTCCTAAGAAGAGAAGAAGGGTGTGGCGTAAGAAGACGGACGAAGACGGAAGAAGATGGATGAAGACCCCAAACAAGAAAGAAGACACACACGTGGATTTGTTATGGTTTTTTATTTTATGGCTTACCTGTGGATTGGTTCCTGTGCTTCCGGGTCGCTTGGATTTCAGTGAGTAGGCATCTAATGGTGAGTAAACAAAAGAAAAGTTTATTATTTTTACTTTTACAGGTTTTTATGATTTTTCATTCATGTGTTATTTTTTCAGTCCCATTTAATGCCCGTTAATGTATATATGTATATACATACATTCACGGACACTGAATGGGTGTATTCTATGTGACTTTGTATGGAAATGCTTTGTATTTTATGCTGTATTATTGCCCCTGTATTTTATGTATATCTATATGGATAGACATACAGGGATAATAATTGATTGGTTTGCTAATGTTTATGTTCTTTTCATGTATGGCTAGTTTATTTATCAGCTTTATTTTGTCATTGTTGTGAATAATGTAATTTGTATGTAGTTAAAGGTTAATTGTAATGGCTTCTTTCTGGTACTTACATTAGAATGATGGTGGCTACTTGAAATTAGAATTGTGTTGGCAATGGTTTGGCTTTAGGAATTGAATAGGGAATTGTATAATTGATTTGAATTGTATTGTAATTGTATCAGGAAATGGATTAATTGATTGATGCTAATTGTATTGATGTTGCTTAGTTTATAATTGATTTTCATGATGGCATTGCTGGTTAGGGGACATTGTTAATATTGTATTTTATTGTTACATATATTTTGCATAGTGTTATATGATGCACAGATTAATTGCATCATGTACACACTCAATGCAATTGTGTGACATTTCATAGACATTTGTGGAGCTGCAGTTTGGTTTTTTATATTTGCAATGGCTGCTGGATTTAATTTAACATGCACTGTGGTGATTTTAAGATTAAAAATGCATGTTTTGATTTATGCATGTTTTATGTGTTTAATAATGGGCAAATAATCTATTATCCATATCTGGATAATAGTTATTTGGCACATTATTGTACTGTAGGTGTTGGGGGGGGGGGGGGGGGGGGGATGTATGTATAGGTCCGGTTTATTTATTTTACATTCAGGGTTGGTTCCTTGGTTCTGCGTGAGACCTCTGGAGACCACCTGCGGTATCCTCGGGTATCTCACAGGTATCAGGCTGGAGGTTCCACGGGTAACACCTGCGGGGATGAACCGGTGGCCTCAGATCTGTGGGGGCACCGCGGACCCGTTGTGAGCACTCGTGAGTTCCCCAGACCCTTGTGAGAACCACCCGAGGCCCCGCAGACACCTGTGGGTCTGACCCGGGGCTCCCAGACATCCGCGGGCCTACCGTGGGGTCCCAATTGTGGCCCACGGTGACCCAAGGAGACAACCTGGGGGCCATGGAGCTTGGCGGGACAAACAACGGGCCTCCAGAACCTGTGTGAAACAAGTTGTTGGTACCCTGTAGGTCTTTCAGGTGACCCGCCAGCCTGCCGGGGACTTGCGTGGGGCTGGGGTATGAACCCTGTATGTAAAAGGATAAATCATGTATTTATGGGGGGGGGGGCACAGGGGGTGGGTAATGTATTTAATAAATATAATGATGTTTATTGTGGGGCTGTGTATTGTTTTTATTGTGGGTACTGGGGGTGGGGGGAGGGGGTATTGGCCCCAAGGGTATGTGGGTAGGCCCCCCTTGTGGCTAGTGGGTGAGGGTGGTTAGGCTTTATGGGGTGGGGGATTAGTGTGGGAGGGTATGTAGGCCTCCCGAGTGGTGGGTGAGGGTGGGTTAACCCCTTAATGACTGTAGCGGTTAATAACCGCTATGGTGATTAAGGGGTTAGGGGACATTACATTGGCTATTGTAATTGTTGTGCATGTTTTGCAGCACCATAGGGGCATGGGCAGAATGAAGATGAGGATGAAGACGGCCTTCATCGTGGGTGCCTGTAAAAGGTAAGTGTATTATGTTTTGACTGTATTTATTGAATGTTATATGTATTTAAAATGGCCAAATGCATTATTATCCATATGTGGATAATAGTAATTTTGGCCATTACTGTATAGTATGTGTTAGGGGGTTATATTTAGTTATAATTCTTGTTTATTATTTTTGGAGGTGCAACATTGGTACCGCGGGGACCCCCGGACTCCTGCAGGGACCCCCGCTTGGTGAGCCGGGGACCCCCGGACACCCACGGGGTCAGCTGGGGACACCCGCCGGCCTGCTGTATG